>NW_024340849.1:28777577-28814437 GCF_902729225.1 Pteropus medius | reverse complement strand
ATTAACCACAACAAGCAATATCGGAAGAAAATCATGAAAATGATTGTCAAAATAATAGAGCCATAAATTGTTATTAAAACATACAAAGCTAACAGAAAAGGCAAACAAGCTATTTTATAAATCCTTAAAAAAAGAACTCTGTTGGTAATAGAATATAAGGCTCAATAATGGGTCTAAACTAGTTAATTCCTGTTTCTGCTGTTCACAAGGTTCCTTATAAAGATATCTATTTTCCCAATCTTCAAATCAATTTAACTTGCATTTATTTAATGTCTGCCATGTGTCAGGGATCACGCTGGGAATAGACCAACAATAATCTTTCCTGTTCAATAAGGAATTTGCAAGCTCCACAGAAATCCGCACAATAGGTCAAATCTCTAATAATGTTAGTTCTTTTTTATTTTTTATCTTTCTCTCCACTGATATATCATGCTAACATTGGAAGCAATTATTAAAAATATTATTATATCCCAGTGTGTCTATATGCGTGCATACTGCTATATTTGTACCAATAAAGTATAAGCCAAATAAAGACCAGTCAAAATTTATATTGTGACGAACCATTTTCTTATAACTCACCGCTCTAAACTAAATATTAAACTCTTATGGATACTAAGTGTAGCCCCTCCTCCTGGGGCCTTCTGTATGAACAGGTACATCGAAACACAAATAATAACTATTAAAAAAAATATGGCTAGACAACATATAAAAACATAGTACCGCCTAAAAAGTTGAACATATCTGCCTAAAAGGGCAATACAAGTTCAGTCATCACACAAATAAGAAAGTGACATAATTCACAAAAAAGTCAAATAAAAAGGCAATTACAGGTTTCAAAAAGAGGAGTCCGAAATATTAGATAAACAGTATGAAACAAAGTTAGCCAGTCAGAAATGCCATCTAGTTTCAGAAATGCCACCTAGTTTCACTAATTCATGATCAGTTCATAATCATGTTTTATTTATTCATAACCAGAAAGTGGTAGGATCATTATTTATTCTCTTATACTGCACAAGTCACATGCCCACTGATTTTGCTATGATGCAGAATATCATAATCTAATGTAATTACTCAGGTTTCCATGCGATTGAAATTTAAAACCACAATAGATGATGATGCTGATAACTACAACAAATAGCTAAAATTATATTGTGTTACCTCAGAACCCTCTTTCAAGAAGTCCTCGACATGCACAGAAGCAGCAAAAATTGAAGAAGTATATGTACATATATGTGCAGGTACACACATAACAATAACCATTACTGTAGGTCTTATAGAAGACAAGCAGAAAGTCATTATCTTGAAACGAAAATTTAGTAAAGATTTATTAACTGTTGGACAGCCTCATTTACTTCCTTGGTAAAGTGAATTGCTACAGACTAGAAGACATGTTCCATACAGGGATAGGTGGTTATAAGGCAGAATCTACTTTAACTCAGTAATATTCTTTGCCACAGAAAGTACATAATCAACATATGTTTCTTAAATGGACTTTATCTGCCCAAACATGATAAACAGTTCAGTCAGACATAGCCAGCTGCTGCTTAATAGCTGAGGTGCGTGGAAGCTGGATAGAGCCGGTGTATTCCTGTACCACAGCAAGGATGCCTCACTTTGGGCAGCCCATCCCTTGCTTAAATCCCTCAAAGATTTTCTACTGTTCTCCAAATAACATTTTAAATCATTATCATGAACCAAAGGCCCAAACAGGTCTGTTTTCACTCTCTACACTACTCTCTTCATGCCCACTACTTCTAGTCCTCCAACTTTCCCAGCTTCTATCCATCCTTCAGATCTCAATTAAATGGGTTCCTCTATTTTGTCCCTGACCACCGAATACATATAGGTTAGGCAGCCTTGATATGCTCTCAGAGCACCCCATAATTTTCCTATGAAGCACTTATCCCAACTATAATTGTTTTTATTTAATCAAGTGCTTCCCAACTAAACTAAGTTCCAGTTAAAGCAACAACTATCATTCTCACCTACCAATCTATGGAAAGAAGCCTAGCAGGTGATTTAGAATTTGTGCAGTACTTACTAGGTCAATAAATTCTGGCCTAGACCTGTGCCTTTAATTATTTGTTCTACTAACTTGGCTTCTGGTCTTAACCTTGTCCTGCATAGCCACAAAAGGGAACATATGTAAAATTAAACTGCTCTCAGAAACCTCAAATTCAGGAAGACAAACTTTCCTACAGATCTAACTGCTGTTGCTTATTTTCAATGCATTGAATTCAAATATTTTATTCCCCACCTCCATTCTGGAGTTCTCAAAAATCAATAACCTAATAAAAATGGACAAGTGCTGTGAATGAGAAGGTCAAAGAAACTCAAATGTTAAGTAATTAAAACCAATTATCATTTTCTACCTATTAAATTGATCAAGATGAAAGTCTGATACTAACTAAAATAGGTAAGGATATCTATTTTAAGAGTATCACCTTTTTAACAGTATCACCTTTAGATATCTTCAGACATTGGTAGTTAAAATAAATTAGGGCAAACTCTTAGAAAAATAACTTGGCAATATCTATAAAAAATGTAAATGCACAAATCCCTCAACTCTGCAAATTTCACTTCTAGAAATTTATCCTACTGTCATGTTCCCATAAATGCACAAAGGAATCACTTAGGAGATTCACGATAACATCAAGAAAGATATGACTAAACAAATCATGGTACATCTATACAATCCAATACACTAAAACTGTTCAAATATGAGATAAAGATTTATATATTCATATGAAAAGATATCTAAGACATAAGGTTAAGTTGCACACATACATAGATACACAATTAAACAGTTCTACTTTGCTGAAGATCAAGAAAGCATCTTGGCGGCGGGGGGCTGTCAAGAGTTAGCAACAAAAAATTAAGTCATAAAAGGGAAATACACGAGTTGGATATTAAATGATTAACTTAAGCCTACATGCTGAAAAAGGCTTCTGGGTAATACTGACTTGGTGCCCCAACAATGTACTTTGTCCTGCAGGTCCATTTATTTACTCATAGTTTAACCTGTTTCAATGTTTGGTAAAACAAACAAACTCCACCTAGGCCCAGATATCTTTCTCATTCTAAAAGGCCAAGGCAATTTGAGTTCTTGAAATAATTTAGAAATAATTTGATTTTGGTATATACAACAAATGAACTTTTAAAATCTTGATAAAAACAAACTTCATCTTAGACCATTAGACCACGAAAAAAGACATATCAACGGTAAGAGTTCTGTAAGAATACACATCACAGTTTACTCACATTATGCTTCTAGAGTGAGACTGAGACTAAAACATTTTGCACTTTTAAGAATATTTTAAGTCTATGGCCATGCCACTATGAACAAGCCCGATCCCATTTGATCTTGGAAGCTAAGCAGGGTCGGGCCTGGTTAGTACTTGGATGGGAGACCACCTAGGAAGACCAGGTGCTGTAGGTGTAAAAAATAAAACATAAAGGATTGTAAGCTGACAAGGTCTTTGCAATCTGTGAGGTCAACCAAGTGTTGCCTCACCTAAAAAAAAAACAAACAAAACAAAACAAAAAACACAACAAAACCAAACAACAAAAATACCACACACAAAAGATTTGAAAACTTATGTGGAAAAAAAAAGACTATTTAAAAAATAATACTGACTAGTTTCTTATGATCTAGGCACTGCTCTAAAAGTTTATTACCCTACAAGGTAAGTTATCCCTATTTACCAACAAAAAACCAATTATTAAAATGATTATTACACACACTCAAAGAAATGCACTGAAATTAATCAGCAATACCAGGACCCATACTGTGGTCCCTGAATAACACTTTGCCAATAAAAGCAGGAAATATATTTCACTAAATATAAAAGAACGCATCATGCTGTACGCCTTAAACTTATACAGTGATGTATGTCAATTACTTCACAATAAAATGGGAGATTACACTTTTTTAAAGGAAGAAAATATATAAGATAAGCCTGGAACATCTTGTCATGACAGAAAGCAAGAAAGCTATTTAAAAACTACGATACAAATGACACTCCAAGAGGCTGGCACTGGCTAAAGAGAATCAAAAAGAACGACTACAATGGTCTAAAACACAAACATATAAAAATCCATAAATTCACAAAAATACTTAAAAAAAAGAAGTTGCTAGAGAATTAATTCAGTTGACAAAGGGGAAAATTTAAGCATTTATCCTGCTTTGCCTATATGGGCTGTATTTCAGTCACCAATAGCTGATGAAGAAGAGTTCTTATACAATAAATGCTCAAACTTC
Source organism: Pteropus medius (assembly GCF_902729225.1). Classification (NCBI taxonomy): domain Eukaryota; kingdom Metazoa; phylum Chordata; class Mammalia; order Chiroptera; family Pteropodidae; genus Pteropus; species Pteropus medius. The sequence goes on along the minus strand of NW_024340849.1, from coordinate 28,810,176 downwards.
AGTGTGCCTCTGAATCCCGAGGGCTTGTTAAAACATAGATTACAGGTTCCTACCCACATAACTTTTGATATAGTTCTGCAGTAGGGCCCAACAATTTGCATTTCCAACAAATTATCAGATAATATTAATGGTGCAGTCTGGGGATCACGCTTTTGAGAAACCCTGTTATAGAAGGATTCTGGATAATAAACACAGGAAGAATTAGAAATTCACAATTCTACGCGATGTTACCATTGGGGAAAAGTGGCAAAGGGTAAACAAGATCTCTCTGCATTATTTCTTAAACCAGATGTGAAACTACAATTATCTAAAAATAAATAGTATTTTTTAAAATTTCACATTAAGACCTCCAATTTCAAGCACTCCCAGAAGAGGGTAGTTGGAAGAAACTTCACACAGTATTTACTCTACATATTTATTTATAGACATTAATAGCAATTTTATTAACTCCAAAAGGATCTGAAAGCTAAAGTTTTAAAAACTATAACAATTACTACAGTAAATTAGGCAAGATTAAGATTAAACAAAACAAAATTAATGTAAAGCACTTATGGTCTCTATTTATTAGAGTAGTTCTCAAATTTTCTGGTTTCGAAACCCGTACATACTCTTAGAATTATAGAGAACTCCAAAGAGCTTTTGTTCACACAGGTTGCATCTATCAATACTTATTAGAAATTAAAATAAATGAATTTTAAAAATACATATTAGTTCACTCAAAAGCAATAGAAAAAAATTACATATTAAAATAAATAATATTTGTTTAAAAAAATATATTTCCAAAACTAAAAATGAGAAGTCATATTGTTTTACACTTCTATAAATCTCCAGCTCAAAAGAATACAGCTAGATTCTCATATCTGCTTCTCTATGAAATATATCATGAAATATTGTTTGGCAGAAGTAATGGAAAAAAGTAGGCCTTGCTCAGATATACAGCTGGTTAGAGAAAGTTCTAAGAGTCTTTAAAGATAATTGTGATTATCCTTTGAAACTACATAAAAATCCAACAAGTTGTGGTTTTTAAAAGATTCTAATTACAACAGGAAATCTGAAAACATCGAACTTTTAAAATTCTTTGTCATGTTAAAATCCTTTGGTTGACCATGCTCTTTGAATGGTTTTTCTACTCATGCATAATTTTGCAACACTGGTTCACTAAGTTATACAAACATTCCAATTGTTTAAACGTTAAATTAGACAGTATCAAAAATCACATTTGTAAATAGTATTGATTTCATTGGAAAAGTGTTAAAAAATATTGGAAAGTTGTCAGACTCCTGGTGGCAGATGAGAATTTTCCAAAATTCTAATTTTTGCTTGAAACCTTGAACTTCACAAAGGGCAACAAATACTGCCAGTTGTCTTCCTCAATGAAACAGGCTCACTACACATTCATTTTTGAGAAAACATCTGCCAAATACCATGTCTGAATAACCACAGTTTCTCCATCAGTCTTTTTATCCTCCCAAATAAAAATGTTGCTCCATGAAAAAAAGTGCTGGTTTCACTACAATTCAATCACACAAGCGTACTTCCTCCAGAATGTTCAGTACCTAGTACTTTACGTATACTTCCTATTTTGTCACACAGAGTATTAAAGAGATACATACTCACAACCAACATCATATTAAGACTGAAAGCTGTCCCCCTAAGATCAGAAACAAGAGAAGGATGTCCACTTTCACCACTTTTATTTAACACAGTATTTGAAGTTGTAGCCATAGCAACTAAGCAAGAAAAAGAAATAAAAGAGGTTAAATGACCTCTGTTCACAGATGACATTTTCGTAGAAAACCTACAGATTCTTGAAAAAACTGTTAGAGCTAACAAACATATTCAGCAAAGTTGAAGCATACAAAATCAACATTCAAAAATCAGTTGCACTTCTATAAACTAACAATGAACTATCCAAAAAGGAAACTAAGAAAACGATTCCAATTACAATCATATCAAAAACAATAAAATACTTTAAAATAAATTTAACCAAAGAAAGGTAAGAACGTACACTGTACACTGAAAACTATAAAACACTGCTGAAAGAAATAAAAGACAAATAAATTGCAATACAGCCCATGTTCATGACTTGCAAGACTTAATATTATTATTAACATAACACTACAAGGGACTCACAGATTAAATGCAATCCCTATCAAATTCCCAATGGCATTTTTGCAGAAAAAGAAAAACCCATCCTAATATGTATATAGATTCTCAAGTGATCCAAATAGCTAAAACAATCTTCAAAAAGAAAATTAAAATTGGAAGACTTGTATTTCCTAATCTCAAAACTTACTAGAAAGCTATAGTTATCAGAATACAGTTGACCCTTGAACAAAACAGGTTTGAATAGCGTAGGTCTACTTATATGCTAATTAAAAAAAAATAGATACTGTAAATGTATTTTCTCTTCCTTATGATTCTCTTAACATTTTCTTTCCTCGAGCTTACTGTATTGTAAAAGTACAGCATATAATACATATAATATACAAAGTATGTGTTGACTATCCAATAAGTAAGGCTTCCAGTCATTAGCAGGCTATTAGTAAAGTTTTTGGGGAGTTGAAAGTTTTATGTGGATTACTGTCTGTGCTAGGGGTAAGTACCCCTAACCCCTGCATTATTCAAGGGTCAACTATAATATGACAGAGACATAAGAGCAGCTATATAGATGATGGAATAGAATAGAGAGCCCAGAAATAAACCCTTGTATATATAGTCACACTAGTCATTATGGAAATGCAAAGTAAAACCATAAGCAGATACCATTCCACAGCCATTAAGATGGCTTTTTTGAAATAAGCATGTGTATAAATTGGGACCCTGATGTACTGCAAGTAAGAATATTAAATGGTACAGCCACTGTGGAGAACAGTTTAAAAATTAAACACAGAATTACCATAAGATTCAACAATTGCTCTTCTGAGTACATACTCAAAAGAACTGAAGAAGGGATCAAACATATTTGTTCACCCATGTTCACAGCAGCACTATGCACAACAGCCAAAAGGTGGAAGCCACCCTAGTGTCATCGACAAATGAATAAATAAAATGTGGTATATACATACAATGAAATATTATTCAGCATTTAAAAGGAAGGAAATTCTGACACATGCTACAATGTGGATAAACCTAGAAGACATTATGCTAACTAAGTTAAATAAGCCAGTTGCAAAAGAAAAAATTGTATGATTTCACTTATAAGAGGTACTCAGAGTAGTCAAATTCAGAGACTGAAAGTAGAAGGGTGGTTGCCAGGGACTGGGGAGTTACTATTTAATGGTTATGGAGTTTCGGTTTGGGAAAATGAAAAAAGTTCTGGAGATAGATGGTGATGATGATTACAAAACAATGTGCATGGACTTAATGCTGCTGAACTGTACAATTAAAAATTGGTTAAAAGGGTAAATTTATGTATTTATGTTTACTGCAATAAAAATAAAGAAAAAAGGTTAAAATGTTAAAATTTAAAGGTTAAATTTTATTCATATTTTAGCATAATGAAAAAATGCGGGCACACACACACAAAAAGATATGCACTCAAGGGTCAAGATTTAACATAATAATTTGAGCTGCTTTGATGAACAGTCATTAAGTGACATATTTTTTAACTGTCAGTGTGTGGTGTGAAAAATAAAATGACTACTAGTACAGTTTGCTATCTCTGCCTTCATTAACAATTAGGCATTAACAATTTTTACCCACATCTGCTTTTATACCATCAAAACACATGTTAACACAGTGAAAAAGGTCTTAGTAGCATTATGGGGGAGGGCTGTCTTAGTAGCATCATGGGAATAATTTTTACCTCATGACTCATTTAATCCCTAAAAAGGTCTTGGTGATGTACCAACAAGAATCTATTGACCACATCAAGAACCATTTCTTGATGAATGAATAAATATGAGAAGAGCAAAATAATGATAGATTGAAAAAGCTAAACAATTTTAAGTTTTTCTCAATAAGGGAAATGTTTATAACTAAAGTTCATTATTTGCCTTAAAATGTCATAAGTTCTTAAATCAGACATATTTTTAAAAGAAATAGCAAAATATTCTGCAATACTCCTTTCACCTCCAGACGTCTGATTCTACACACTTTCCAACATTCATTCAATAACTCATTTAACATGTATTTACTAAGTATCTAGTGTGAGCTAGGTTCTGAAGGAACAAAGGAATAGGCTCAGTACCCCCGTAATAATAAGCTCAACACAGAATAAAATAGAGTATAATAAATGCTATAATAGCAGTAAAAAGTACTTGAGAGGTGGCACCACAGAAAATGTCAGAGTAGGGAGAATCTCTAAATTTGAAGATAAGATCATTGAAATGGAGTCTGGGGAGCAAAAAGTAAAACAATGAACACCACCAAGCTGACAAATATATACATTGTAAGAGTCCAAGAAGGAGAAGAGAGGGTGCAGAAAAAATACTTGAATAAATAATGGTCAAAAACTCCCCAAATTTTAGGAAATATATGAATCTATAAATCCTAGAAGCTCAAGAAGCTCAACAAGCTCCAAGTAGGATAAACTCAGAAAGTTACACCGGGACACATTATAATCAAACTGTCAAAAGACAAAGAATTTAGAAAGTAACAAGAACTGACTTGTCGTATACAAGAGAGCCTCCATAAGATTAACAGCCAATTTCGCACCAGAAACAATACAGAAGAGAAAGCAGTGAGATGCCATATTTAAACTACTGAAAGAAAAAAACTGTCAACCAAGAATGTTTTGGTCTGGTGTAACTCTTTCAATAATAAAGGAGAAATTAAGATGTTTCAAACTAAAAAAAAGCTGATGAAATCTGTCACCAGTAGACCTGTCCTACAAGAAATGCTAAAGGGAGTCTGTCAGGCAGAAATGCAAGGACATCAGATAGTAACTAGAAGCCATATAAAGAAATAAAGAATATTAGTAAATGTAACTACATAAGTAAATATAAAAGCCAGTATTATTTTTTGATTTGTAATTCCATTTTTTCCCCTATATGATTTGAAAGACAAGTGCATAAAACAATAATTTTAAGTCTGTTAATGGGTACATAACATATAAAGATGTAATTTATAACAATATAAAGGGGGGAGAAAGCTATATAGGAAGAGTTTTTGAATGCTATTGAAGATAAGTTCACAGCAATCCAAACTAGACTGTTATAAATTTAGAATGCTAACTGGAATTCAAAAAAAAAGAAAATTCATCCCCCAAAATAGAGGAACTATAAATGGAAGAACAATTAATTCTTCCTAGAGAAGATGGGGAAAGCGGCAGAGAGGAACTGACACCACAGTTTCAAGGCTAGAACACAAAGCAGAAACATGAAAAGGGAAGAGTATATAAACACACACAGATACATAAAAGTGCAAGGTGTTTATAACATTTTTAATTGGGGAGAAATTCACACAACATAAAATTAACCATGTTAAAGTGTATATAATTCAGGGGCATTTAGTGCATCCATAAGGCTGTGCAACCATCACCAGTATCTAGTCCCAAAACATTTTTGTCGCTCCCCGAAAGATGACCTCATACCCATTAAAGTCATTTAGTCCCCATTCCTCCCCTCTCCCCATCCTCTAGCAACTACTTTCTGTCTCTGTGGATTAATTTATTCTAAATGCTTCAGATAAATGGAATCATACAATATGTGACATTATGTGTCTGACTTTTTCTCTTAGCATATTTTCCAGGTACATCTATACTGTAGCATGTATCAGAACTTCATTCCTTTTTATGGCTGAATAATATTTCATTGTATAGATATACCACCTAAATCCATTCACCTGTTGATGGACATTCAGGTTGTTTCCACCTTTTGGGGACTGTGAAGAACAATGCTATCAGCATTCTTACAAAAGTATTTGTTTGAATACCTGCTCTCAACTCTTGTATTATGTAGAAAAGTCTATATCATACTTTACCATTTGTTTAAAACAGAGAAAGAAATTATAACAAGTATATGACTGTATATGCGAAGAATTCTGGAAGAATATATAAACTGTTAACAGACTGATTCTGGGTAGGGAAAATGAGTGGGCAGGGAAGAGGAATGGGAAAGAGCCTTACTCATCTCTTTATAACCTTTTTGCCTTTTGTAATATGCATGTGTTATAACGTACTAAAATATATATATTTTTTAAATACACCTGGAAAGTCCAAGCATTTAGTATAAAATAAGCATGGTGAATTGTTTTCTTAATTTCTAGGTTATTATAGAGAGAAAGGACTAAGGAAATATAAAAAGAACAAGACTAACAAGTATCTGATGGCAGCCAAAAGTTATGCTAGAGAACCAAAAATGACCAAAAAACCTATGACAGCAAGGTGACTAAATAAATAATTCATCACTATAATTCTCTTACTGCAATCTTAAATTACTTAAAATTCTTTGTAGAAAAAACATTAAAAGTTTATCTAAAATGTTTCTTATCCTGCCTAATTCCAAACAGGAGCTATGAAATGTTATACTTAAAATGTCAAATAATATTTGTTCTACGTAAGACCACATTCAAATGACTAAAGCCACAGTAAAAACTTATGTCTATATACTTTGTACAGCTCCTAGTAAATTCTACTCATAACTTCAAATTTTGAATCAAAGAAGCCTTCCCTGATTGTCTAAACTGATGAGTTTCTCGGTTATATTTTTCTTCTCTATCACTGTGCAGTTTCTAGTTTGGTAGGGTCAGTTTCCCTGACTGATACGTAATTCCATGAAGACAGTTATGTGTCTCTCATTTGCTGAATCATCCTTGTCTAGCAACAGAGCAGGAAGCTCAACAAGTATCTGCTGAATAAAGGTCCCCAACAGGAAAAACTCTTCTTTTTAGATTCCAAATGAAAAGTCCCTTTTATCTAAAAATACACCTATAAAATTATAAGTTATCATATTATGTTTGTTTAATGTAGGAGCGCACCTTTATTTTAATTAGAAATTTAAGAAAATTTGCTTAAATTTTGCAGCAGCAAAAAATGACAAATCATCAATTTTTTAAAAATAGCCCTTTAAGTCATAGTAAAGAGAACCTAAAGAAAATTACATTATAGGCCAAAAGGAAATTTCATGAATTTATTTCAGAGGGAACACGTCTGCTTAAGGCACGCAATGTGTCCTAGCCTCTTAATCTAACCACCAATTTACAGGAAATGGTCTATTTCTCAGTATAGGGTCTGTGGATCCCTGGAAGTCCTCAAGACACTTTCAAGGGATCCATGAAGTCAGAACTATTTCACAATATGAACTTTTTCACTCTCATTCTCTTACATGTGCACAATGGTGTATTCCAGAGGTCATAAGACACACAATACAGCAAGACTGAATGCAAAAGCAGATACAAGAATCCAGCTGTCTTCAACTAAGACACAAAGATTTGCAAAATGTAACACAATCACTCCTTTCTCAAATAATTTTTAGAAATTAGTTATTTTTCACTAAAAATGTTATTTTATGTTAACATAAAATCAATTTAGTTTTGCAGTTTTTCAAGAAATATTAAAATATATTTAAATGTTTTAATTTTGAATATAACTACCAATAGATATAACCCACATAAATGAACTATTTGGGGTTCTTCAAATTTTTAAGAGAGTAAGGGATCTTAAAGCATACAATTTAAGAATTCCTGGTCTGGACCATGAGAATTTGTACAGACCAACCAATTTGTTTTTTTCAAAGAATAATTTTAAAATAAAAGACAAAGGGTGTCCATAGACATAATGGAACTTAAGGAATGTAATAAGCAAATGCAAAGAAGGAACTTCACTTGGATCCTGATTTTAAACAATGGCCAAAAAAAAAAAAAAAAAAAAAAAAGAGAGATGTGAGACAATCAAGGAAACAAATATTGGCTGGATATTTAATGATATTTTAAGAAATTAACTTTTCGAAGTTGTTAACAAAGAGTTTAACTGCTGGGTAATGTCTACGTGGGGGTTCATAAAAGTCACGCAGTTTGAGAATACCAAATACTTTTAAGTATAAAAACTTACAAAATACAGACACTCTAATTTACTTGTTCAACTCTAACTCTAAAAGAGAAGCAAATAATAGTATCAGACAATATAAAAGCCACTGATTATCAATTCAAAATGGAATCCCTTCATTTTAAGAATTTATATTGTTACTTTTTAAATCAAATAAAAATTTGTCTTTTCTATTTCTAAAATCAAATAAATTAGAGCAACTAAGAATACACAGTACTTATGTTAGCATCTCTTACAAACCAAAAATCATGTTCATTAATATAAATGTTAATTCAACATATTTAAGAACCTTCATCAAAGGGTATTGGGGTTATGGAGGCTAAAAACTGAAAAACGAAAACCACCCAAAGGAGCCCACTCTCTACTACAGAATCAACATATAACCCCCCAATCCACAGTACACTATGAAGTGATAATTAGTTCCCTGAAAGATGTCTAATACAGTTCATTGATAAAAAGGTAATAATTTTTAACAAATGATTACAAATACAAGGAAAATCTAAACTTCAATCTAACATTTAATTGTTGCCAGTTTCGGGAAAACAGTAACAAGCATTCAAGGGCTGAACATTCCCAGGTTTGGCTCTTTGCATCCCAAGCTTTTTCACCTCAGCATCTTTACATATTCCCAGTAGCTGAAACAGCTGGTTCAAAGAGGTATTTTATTAAAAGTCACCCTACAGAGATGATTTCCCTTACCATCTTAACTACTTAAGGTTTTCCTTCTATAATAGACTTAACGCAAAATTACTTGTTTATATTTTGCCCTCCCTATGAAAGTATAAATTCTATGAAGGCAGGGAGAAACTTGCTTTTCATTTTTTATTGAAATATATGCAACATATAATAAAAACTTTGTTTTTTTTAATCATTGCAAAATCCAATGCTTGACACATAAAGAGAGTGAATTAATATACTCCAAAGAGTTGAGGCAATTATGATTTTAAGACTCAAATATGAATAACATACAAGAGGGTGGTGTAAAGGATTCATTCGACTAGACTAGTGAAAGCAGCACTAATCAACTGCAAAAAAATTTCCTCCTATTTTCTTCAATTCTTGCAGAGATTCTGGTTGTTGTTTCTGTGTTTGTATGTATATAAAAGAGTACAAATATCACCACTATTCTATACATTCTGTTATGTTCATGGTCATTATTTCTATAGCAATAAAAGTTACATAACTTAATGATGTATATTAACAGTTTTATAATTTAGACTAGTAGCGAGTCATTTAGAGATTAAAACAATTACCTGCAGAACATATTACTAAGAAAGCAAAAAGACAATGCATTGAGTGGGAGAAAATATTTGCAAGTCATGAATTTGATAAGGGACTTGAATCTAGAATACATAAAGAACACTTATAACTCAATAATAAAAAGACAAGTAACCCAAATTAAAAATAGGCAAGGATCTGAATAGACATTTCTCCAAAGATGGCATACAAATGGCCGATAAGCATATGAAAATATGCTCAACATCTCTGGCCATCAGAGAAATGCAACTCAAAACCCTAATGAGATACCACTTTACACTCAACAGGGTGGCTATTAAAAAAAAAAAGATAATAACAAGTGTTGGTGGAGATGTGGAGAAACTGGATCCTCATGCACTGCTATTAGCAATGTATAATGATGCAGTCACTGTTGAAAACAGCTGGCAGTTCCTCAAAAGGTTATACAGAGTTCCTACATGACCTAGCAATTCTACTCATAGGTATCTATCCAAGAAAAATGAAAACATGTTCACATAAAAACTTGCAGCAGTATTATTCATAGTAGCTAAAAGTAGAAACAACCCAATGCCTACCAACTGATGAAAGAAAAAATTCATACAATGATTATTTGGCCGTCAAAAGGAATAAAGTATTGATAGATGCTACAACAAGAATAAGCCTGGAAAACATGCCAACCAAAGGAAGCCAGTCACAAAAGACCACATATTGTATGATTCCATTTAATGAAATGCTAAGCATAGGCAAATCTATAGAAACGAAGCAAATGTGTGGTGGGCTGGGGAAGGTAGGAGGGTTTGGGGGGCGGGGGCGGGATGATGGCTTAAAAGGCATGGAGATTCTTTTTGGGTGATGAAAGTGTTCTAAAATTGTGGTGATGGTTTTACAACTATAGGAAATTATAGCTACTGAGTCTTCATAAAAGCCTTGGGGTATATCCCTTCAAACAGAAACTCTTTCTTTAAGGGAGACAAAGATAAAGCAGATAGAAAAAGAGGGGAAATCTTCATAACTGAATGATTACCATGTCTGACATATTTAACCTACTCAGTCTTATATTTTAAACAGTACTTTTTCCTACCAAAAGCACATTTTTGTCTATCTTAGTACAAAATGTTCAACCAATTTTCCTTAGTTTATGTCTCGAGTTCTTTATTTCAAATTTGATCAATTCCTTTCATAAATACTTATTTTGCAGAGATAATGTGAAGATTCAAGATATTATAGTAAGATGGCTGGTAGTCAATAAATTATTGTCATTATCACTATGCTATAGGAGATGGAGGATCCTAAAATGATGAGCCAAAGTGCAGAGTGGGGAGAATACAAAGACTATATCCTACAGAGGCACAAGTCATGTGTCAAGAAAAGGAAACCAACCCCTGGCAGATAATCACAGACCAAAAGTGAGAGAACTGCCAGTAGCATCAGTATCACCATGATCATCATCACCACTATCACTACTCTTACTATCATCACCATCTTCACCCAACACTCTCTACCCAAAACATCTATTTTATGCCTTTTTTGTTTTCCTAATTATGAAGCATTTACACATATGGAAACATGACCCAAATCAAGTAATAACACATCATTCCTCCAGTGGTATCAAGCTTTTTTTAAAAATGTGAAATATAAGATAATACCAATCCATTTTCATTTCCTCTCTCCCTTACAGTAAGCACTATCTTAGAATATGGTGTTAATCATTATATGCATGTTTTAACTGCAACTATAGGTATCTGTAAAAAACACAGAGTAATGTTTTCCATGTTTTCAAACTTTACTAAGTGACATACTGGTGTGCACCTTGCTTTGTTAGTGCAACAGTTTGCTTATTTGTTTTTTAATTCAAGCATGTTTCATGTAGCTCTGGTTCATTCATGAAAACTGCTGGATAGCAGTATATTGTATGAATATCACAATATACTTGTCCATACTCTTAACTAATGAGATGTTTAAACTGTTTCTAATTTTATTATTAACGAGCAGCAATAAACACAATTCCTTGAGCACAGGTATTAGTTTCTACGATATATTTCTAGAAAGAGAACTACTAGGTCAAGGAATACATACTTTCAACTTCATTAGAGGTTCCTAAGTTGATCTTTTTACACTCCAAACAGCAGTGTGAGAAAGTTCCTGTTTTTCCTCATCCTCAATAATTCTTGGTATCGTCATAGTTTTTTAATTTTGCAAACTAAAAAATATAGAGTGGTATCCTACTGGTCTATTTTTTCTTGATTAATAAGATTAAGTATCATTTATTGGCCTTTCAGGTAGTCTCTTGCATGAAATGCCTTTAACAGTGTTGCCATTTTTCTATTGACACCATTTTTCTGATTTGTAGTAGTTCTTAAAATAGTCTGGTATCAGTCCTTTATCGATTATATGCATTTTTAAATGCTCTTTCCAAAGGGAAAAAATAAAGAAAGAAAAGAACAAACCTGTTGCTGATATTGAAATCTAGGAAGCGAAGACAATTCCTGCCTTCTCAAAGTTCTCAGCTATTTCCCACATCTTTATATCTAGGTTTCTCAAACTTTTCTGGCCACTCTCAGAAATAAATTCCTCCATGAGAGCCAATACACACACACACAAAGCTCTATATCAATTTCTTCTACCGAATTAACCACAAGCAAACACAAAAGGGAAATTTCTCTACATTCTATATAGACAATGCCACATCTGCCTCTCATATTAATACATCATATAGCTTTCATATGGGTCAGTATACGAAGGCATCTATTTTGATTAATAACGCTTTGTTTAAACTGTTAATTAATAACCATCATATCGCTACATCAGAATGTTTGAAACAATGAAGAGTGCCCGCTCTCTACTCAATGAATTAAGAATTAAGATATAAACTCGCACTAAACAAATGAATTTTTTTTAGTGGTACTAACGCACAATCAGTTCTTACAGAAAAAGATGCTCTGCAGAAGTGACTTGATTCTGGATATTTTAGTGACAGCACACCCATGTTCAAAAAAGTTAAGTTAATTTACAGAAGCATTAGGTCTTGCAAAATACAGACGCTGCCCTAGACGTTCCCAATCACAGAGCACGAAAAGACCTTCGATTACTTAATCCAACTCCTTCATATTCAGGTGAGGTAACTACAATCCCAAAATCAAGAAATCTGCTCAATGCAGGTCCTCTAAAATTTATAAATTCAGGGGTCTTTCCACTGAATCACACATCTTCTTTTAGACTCCCCAGTTCTAAAACTCTGATTCCTCTATTAATTTTACAAGATTAAGCTGATCCGTTATAGAAATGACGGCAGTAATTCCCGAACCCACACCAATCTTTTCCTTCCCATTTCCCTACCTATCATCTACCTCCCCAGTCTCCATTACTGCTGTGCAGAAAGAAAAAAAAAATAGACTGCCCGAATTTCTGGCCCTAATTAGGTGCGGAATCCTGAGCCCCTGGTTACTGTTTTTGTGTTAAAATAGAAGTTCTTTTTTAATCCTTCTTTCCTTTATTCAGCAATATCTATCAAGCGCCGACGGTGCGGAAGCACAGCGCACACTGCTCCCGAAAGCCGCCGGACCGCCGAAACCTGGGAGCCGGGAGCGCGGGGCAGGGGGCGTCAGGCAGCGGGGAGCTGGGGTCGCTCCGAGACTGTTTCCCGTGGAGCGGGGCAGGGGGTCCCGGTAGCGCCAGGGAACAGGCCGGGTGGCGGGGCGCGGACGACTCACCTTTACGCAGTTCCCGCTCCCACACGGTGACGATGGGCCGCGAGTGCTTGCGGTGGTGGATGAGCCACAGGGACAAGGTCTGCACACTCTGCTGCGAGTTGCTCAACTCCGACAGCTTCTTCTCCAGCGCCGCCTCTGAGAAGGCGGACATCCCTCCAGCACCGCGTTCACGCCGTCCCACGCGGTGGGGCTGAGGGGAGGAGAGTTTCGCCGCACTCGCCGCGGCCTCGCCCACTCACCCCACCCTCCCCCACGCCCTCACCACCGCGCCACTACATCCAAGACCGGCCGCAATCCAGCAAGATGGCGTCCGGCCGGCAGTGACGTCACGGCCCACCCACGCCCCGCCCTCGGAAGGGGAGCGGCCAAGACGCCGGACCTCCGGGCGGAATGGGCAGGCCCAAACCAGCGCCCGGGAGGTGGACCGGGGCGTGCCGCCTGGGCTTGAGCCAGAGGTTGGGCGGGGTTTCCCCCCCTCCCAGAACCATCTGGGGGCGGGAGGGAGAAACTAGCTGTACCAAGAAAGGAGTGATTAAAAATCTACACAGGCGCATAAATTGGTACAGGCATTTTGGAAGACTATTTGGCATAATATATTATATTTTAAAATACACATTCCCTATGACCCTGTAGTTTCTCTAATTACTGTCAATGCTAGGGAAACACCAGCATGTTTGCATATACCGTCTATATTAGTTAGTTATTCCGGCTGGGATATTCGCAGCAGGTAAATTGCTGAATTAATTGTAATACTCCACATTACAGTATACATGCAGCAATTTAAAAGCTGAATAAATCCAATGGATTAGAGTTTTGTTAAGCTGCAGAAGGAAAAGTATAGTACAATATTTGTTTTATGAAAGTGTATATTTTATATAAATTCCTAAGTATATTAATGGAGAGCAAAAGGTCTAGAATACAGACTACATTACTAGTGATGTCAGAGAGAGGATCACAATTGGAGCTCCTAAACTGTGTCTATATTGCTTACATTTTTTATAAGAATGTATTCATGTGTCACTTATATAACAAAGTTAATTTCAGAAATCTTATAATTAATCCAGCACATTTGCCGTAGTACTTGTCTTAACTATGATAGTTCGCAAAGGAAACATACTGTCACATCCTAAATATTAATATAAGAAACTTCAAGAAAGATACATAAGAAACCACTGGAATTCCTAAATCATCTATTGAAAAGCACTGTTCAAGAACTTTGCAACAAGTAGGCTTCAAATACGGGTATTTATCTGTTCGTTTGATTGTAAGTATAGTTTATCTTTCCCGTTTCTAATGTCACTACACCTTGAGGTTCGGATACGTCAAGAGGTGAGGCAACTCTCCCTTCTCTTCCCTTCACTCCAGTAACTATTTCTGTCTCTACATTCCTCTCTCACTCCATTGTACATTCTTTCGTTTAATCCAATCTACTTAGTCTAGTTTTTAAATTAATATGAGTTTAACCTGTCTTTCAAGACCTAACTGTATCTTCAACGCTATTGCCTTCCATGAACTCTGCAGCCACCCAAATTGCTACATATCGTCTCTCAAATAATGTCTTCACCTGAGATTCCCACTCTTCCCACTCTCTTTTCTCTCTCAATTCTACCTGAACTTTAAAAACCACCTTGAATTCCAACTTTTTTTTTCTCCAACCAGTCCAATGCATGTAAGAAGTTCCTTTCTGGGTCATTTACTGACTTGAATGCCTTATTTAGCACTTACACTACTAGTCTCTGTTATTTATAATTTTATACATTCTCTCCCCAGCTAGATTTTGTTCTCAGTGACTCAGCCAAAGCATCAACTCTTCTGTCTTCCTTGGTTTGATTTGACTACTCCTGCTCTGGATTACTACATTATTCCGTGTATGAGTGTACCATAGCTTTTCACACCAGGCTGTTAGATCTATGTTTATTGACATCGTTACTTATTGCTGTGTTTTCAGACTGTTTATGCTCTTAGATAATGACGACTTAGTTTTCATATTTTGTATCCTTCTATTGTACTTCTTAATTCTGTCCTCCCAAATATAAGCCTCAAAGTTAAAATAATGCATTTTTCCCATAAACTATTTTTAGGTTTCCTGGAATGGCCACCAAGTAACAAAAGGATGTGCTCCTTCAACCTAAAAAAAGAAAAAAAAAAAGGCTATCACAGCTAACATTATACTCAATGGTGAAAGATTGAAAGTTTTCCCCCTAAGATCAGAAACAAGACAAGGATAAGTACTTTTGCCACTTCTATTTAACATTATACTGAAAATTCTAGCCATAGCAATTAGGTAGCATCCAATCCAGAGCAAAGCACCACTTCCTTGTAACCTTCCCCAAATCACCAAACAGAAGCCTAAATGCTCTAAAAGCTCCTTGACTAACATCCCCTTATTGAGCTACTCCATGGTTCCCCCTGGTGTTCATTCTCCCTCATTGCAATAAGCCCCCAAACCAAAAACCCAATTTGTTCAACTACAGCTGTGTTCCTGGTGGTTTTTGGCTGAAGGACATTGACATACTAAACGTCTAGTATGAGCCAGGCACTGTGGATACAGCAATGAGTAAAACAAGAATCTCTGCTGCTTTTAGAGTTGACATAGAGGTGAAGACTAAAGCATCTATATAAGTGCAATACATGACATGTTGGGTTAAGTGCCACAGGGAAAAGTAAACAGGAAGGGGGTAGGGGTAGTGTGTGTTGAAATTTTTTAATTGGTTAGCCAGGGAAAGCCTTACTGAGATGACACTTTAAGATCAGAAGGAGAGGAAGCACGAACCATGCAGCTATTTCAGGGTGTTCCAAGCAGATGGACCAGCTAACTCAAAGGCCATAGGACAGCAGTACGAAACAGCAAGGAGAACTCATATGGAGTGAAGTGATCAGAGAGGAGAGTAATCAGAGTTGGAGAATAAGACAAGATGGGAAAGGGAAGAACGGTCATATAGCACCTTGTAAAACACTGCAAAAAACTTTGGCTTTTGCTCTAAGATGGAGAATTGTTGGAAAATGTGGAACAGAAAAATGACATGGTCTTATATACTCTTTAATTAAAAAAAACAAAAAAAACACTCCAATTGCTGTGTTAAGAAGAGATTGAGGAAGAGGGGACAAAAGTGGAAGCAGGGAGACAAAGTACTTACAATCAGCAAGAGATAATGGTGATTTGGACCAGGCTGGAAACACAGGAAATGAAAAGCAGGCGGATTCTGGATATATTTGGCAAGCAGAACAGGCCAGATTTACTGTTATGGGGGCAGGGGTTAAAGAAAAATAAAGGAAGATGTTAAGATATTCAGTTTTCAGCCTGAACCCAAACTGAAAGGCTGAATTGCCATTAATTGAGACAAGAGACACAGTGTGAAGGCAGATTTTTTTGTTTTTTTGTTTGTTTTTTTGGCAGAGGTGGGGGAGGAGGGTGGAAGAAGAGGAGTTCCTATTACATTTGCAATTACAAGTGGAGATGTTGGGTAAGCAGTTGAAGAGCCTGCCATTCAGAGGAGTTCTGGACTAGAGTTAAAACTTTTGGAGTTTGACTATAGACAATATTTAAAATCATGAGACTGCTACAGCCATGCCACCCTGAACACGCCCGATCCCTTCTGATCTCTGCTGCTAAGCAGAGTCAGGCCTGGTTAGTATTTGGATGGGAGACCACCTAGGAAGACCGGGTGCTGTAGGCATAAAAACAAACAAACAAATAAATGAATGAATGAATGAATAAATAAATTTTAAAAAGAATAAAATCGTGAGACTGGATGAGATCTCCAAGCAGGGTGGTACAGATTGACAGAGAAGGTCAAAGACTGAACTAAAGGCATTTGAATATTTAGAGGATGGGGAAATAAGACATAAGCTAAAATAGCCAAAGGAATAGCTATTGAGATAGGAGGAAACCAGTAGTGTGGAACCCTGGAACACCAAAGAATGTATTTGAAGGAGAGTATGAATAATGATGTCAAATGCTGCTAATAGACCAAGATGAGGATGAGACTTGACGATCAGATTTAGCAATGACTTCCTTGTGACTTTCCTGTTCAGGAGAAACATCCTGATTCTGTAATCTTTTTTTTTTTTTTCCGGTAAAATATCACTTTCTAATGCACTATGTAATTTATTTAGTTATCTTATCATCAGCCTATTCTTACTAGAATGAAACTTTCAGGATTGATTCTTGTCTGTTTTGATAATTAAGAAAATATGCATACAATAGCATCTGGCCATAGTAGGAGCCTGGTTTTCAGATCTATCATTCTGTTGGTCCAACATCTATGAACATGCTCTTTTGGCAATGTTTCTCTAAAACTATTAGATTATATTCTAGCCAAGTCCTAGAATACTAGGATGGTTCTCCTTTGTTCAAAGCCTGGCATTTTATGATGCAGCCCAGCCAGCCCAGCCAGTTTGGCAGAAAATCATCCTGTTACTTCATGCCTTTCTTATTCAGAACCGTGTACTTTCCTGTAAATGCAAGGAAAAACATCCACAAGTGACAGCCCTACAGCTCTTGAGATATGTCTCATCTCTAATGGTGGAATCATATATTTCAAAAGAAATGGAAGAAAAGGACAGCAGACATCAGATTGGGAAATCTCTTTTAAGATAGGGATGCCCAGCCTGAACTCCCATATTTTTGGGCTCTAGAGACCAATAAAAGGAGTTTAAGTCTCTTCTGTACATCAATTAGTCCTAGGACTTTCATCAAATCAATAATTTTATGGAGATTTATTTTCCTTATCTGCAATATGTAACTAAAAAGGTCTATATTGCAGAGTTATCATGAGGATTGAATTATCTAGAAGCCTACAATAGACCTTAACAAATGCTATTTTCTTACTTTATAACCCCTCGTTTGTCAAATGTTTTCAGCTATGTTATAATGGAAATCTATTTTTTATGGTAACACTGTACAATAAAATGTTTGCTTGTATCTGGCTCATTTAACATAATGTTTTCATGATTCATCCATGTTATAGACAATTATATTTTTAAATTTAATTTTTTCATGAGAATACCTGCAATATATAATCTTTTATATGGTGAAAAGCAATTTGAATCTTTTCCATGACCATTCAATTCATGTCTTTCGTGCATCCCTCCTAGTCAAGAACAGAAATACCTTTACATTTATTCAAATGTTTGTGTTCATTAGCAGTATTTTGGTTATCTTCGTCTAGAGCTTGCACAGACATGTTACATAAACTGGTTCTTTAAAGTGACACTTAAAAAAACCTAATAGTTGAACACAAGTGCCATTATTTCTAAATTACAGTTGTCTTCTAAATTTGCAAAATTGGAAGTTTCATTAAAATTCCACAAGGCGGCAGACTGGTTCCATTAAATCTGGTTTACTGCTCTGATTTAAATATTCTAGATATTTCCAATACTGGCATCTCCAAGTATAAAAAAACTTTCTAAGCCAACCTAAGAAACCTATGAAGATGTTTTCTCTCAGAAACAACTTCACAAATGATGGTTAATTTTGTAAATCAGTTCACAAATCTTACTTAGCATTAAAGTAGTTGTAATAGAATCAGAATTTTATACTTAAGCCAAACTTAAACATGACAGTAGGAATTTAATAGGGTGTAGTCGCTGTGGAAAATGTTATGACAGTTCCTCAAAATATTAAACATATAATTATATGATTCACTAATTCCACTTCTGGGTATATACCCAAAAGAACCGAGGCAGAGACTCAGATATTTGTACACATAATTGTAACAGCATTATTCACAATGGCAGAAATGTGGAAGTAACCCTCCTATATTAATGGCTGAATGGGTAAATAGAATGTGGTATGTACATACAATGGAATATTATCCTCAAAAAGGAGATTCTGACACATGCTGCAACATGGATGAAACTTAGACATTATACTAAGTGAAATAAGCCAGACTTGAAAGGACAAATATTGCATGATACCACTTATATGATGTACCTAGAATAAATACATAGAGACAGAAAGTAGGACTGTGGTTACTAGGGATGGGGGGAGGGGAGAATGGGGAATTATTATTCAATGCGTACAGAGATGTGGCATGGGATAAGTTTTAAAGATAGATGGTGGTGATGTTTGTACATGTAAATGTATGTGTCACCAATGAACTGTAGATTTAATAATGGTTAAATAGTAAATTTTGTTATATTTTACCAATTTCTTAAAAAGGAAAAAATCCTTTTTAGCTATTGACATAGTGCTTATGGTGACAAGTATGGAACTGTGGCAATTTGCTACCTAATTTTCATTATACTTTTATAGTACTTTTATGAGAGGCTCAAGATCCACTGTTTTTGGAGTTGTAGTTTCTGGTCTACATTAGTTCCTTCCTCTCTGCACATTTCCCCTCCCCTCTTCTGCTTTTCTGATTTCATGGAATAGAAATAGAAATTTCCCTTCCCCTCTTCTGCTTTTCTGATTTCATAGAATAGAAATAGTCAAGAAGACAAGTTTTTATATTTTCTAAATTTTAAAAATTTTATTTTTAATATGCTAAAATGTATTTGATCCTGAATTATTTTGATTTATGATTATAAGTTTTTTTCTCTTTAATCTGTTGACATGGTACACTATAGTAATGGGTTTCCCGGACAACCATTCTCACATTCCTAGAAACACCTTATGTGATAACATATACTACTGAATTTAATTTGCTATTTAAGATTATTGTATCTATATTCATTTTTGCTTTTCATTTATACTATCTTGTGAGACTGTGAAGTTCTGGGGTTTTATCCAATTTAGAAGCTACAAGTTAGCCTGTTACTAGTTTCGTGGATAATGGCAGAAGACATTGGACTCCTGGGACACAAAAGACTATAGTTTACAGCATAGCTAGTAGTAGCGTAAGCATCACCTGCATCAGTACCTCCTGACGCCCAAGTCCCACAGAGGCAAAGTGAAAGGTCTCAGGTGGATGCAGCACATGTTGTGAGTTTGTGTAGCAGTTGAGCTTGGAGAATTCACCTTTTACAAGCTCTGATCTTTGTCTCAGACCTTATTCTTCAAGGTGGTTCACTGACAAATGGCCTGGGTAGAGTGGTCATGGTCTTACATTCCTGCTAAAGCTAGCAAGAATGTACAGAGAGTCTTAGGGTCCGAGGTATGGTATTATATCAAGTTTACATTAACTTCAATTAACACAACAAATGTTCTCTTTTCCTAATCCCAGAAAATATTTCAATAAGTTAGGAATTTATGTATTGCTTGAAATTTTGGTAAAACTCACAGTAAACAATGCTTTCTTTTGGAGGAGGGGAGAATTTAAATATGACCATTTTAACAATAATTGACTTTCAATTTTTGAGTGAACATTTATATTTTTCCAAAATTTAAACTATAAAGTTCTCACATTCTTTTATTTCTTGAATTTACTATATTTTCTTTTTCATTGAAGATATTTGTGTCTTTTCTTTTTCTATTAGTCTGCCTTACATATTTTAATCTAAATCTTCCTCTAATCTCCATTCTCCCCCACAGAGCCATGGGAACTAATGGCTTAAATATTCTGCATATCCGCTAATGGGTTCAAACTGGAGTAAGAACTATCATTCCCATTCATCCTGTTTTGTGGGCTGGTCCAGGACACTTTCCACCTTCAGAATCTCTGTGAAAGGGGTAGGTACAAGTCTGTTACTCAAACTCAAGGAACATTTCCAGCTATTCCAGAGCTTCCTCATTTTGCACTAATATAACAGTGGCACTAGGGTAGGTCTGCGGGGTGCTGAAGTGGAGTAAGAATTTAGCCAGAGGAGATGCCTCATCTCATCCTTTTAGGTACTCCCAATCCAAGTAATTCTTGTTACCCATATCCATCCATTTTACTTGGTTTTGGGAATAAAATTCTGGTCCAATTGTCTCTCAGGAGGCCCAGGATGTAGGGACTTGTCGAATTTTTCTGATTCTCTTTAGAACGCAGGGTATTAGTGCTTCTTATTGAGCTTAAAGCTCTGGTTGATTTAAAAAAAAAAAAGGGATAGCTTAGAACAAACTGCGGACCAATATTTTTTGAAGTTCTCTTTTGTGGTAAAGAATATGAAATTGAATAAGGCTACCCAATACAATAATATACATGAATTGATAAGTATACTATAATCTGGATTGTACTGAAAAAAAAAAAAAATCAGACATCTCAAATTCATAGAAACAGAAAGTAGGATTATGGTTACCAGGGCTGTGGGAGAAGGAAATGAGTTGTTTAGTAGGTATAGAGTTTCAGTTCTGCAAGGTGAAAGATTCTGAGGTCCTTTGTACGACATGTGAATATACTTAAAACTCCTGAACTGTACACTTAAAAATGGTTAAGATGATAAAAAAAAATTCAAACTTTTAATAAAGCTGACATAAGGAATTTATTTTGTAGGAAAGCAACATGTAGAGAATGCCACATAGCTCTAGTATGTCTAAAGTACTATAAAAATGACAATTGCTTATAATGACAACACTGAAGCACTGAAAGATACCAAAGTACTTTCTGAATCCAGAAGTCAAATTATACTCAGTATGGTTTTAATGCCTTTATCTCAAAATTATAATACACTGACATTTTGTAAACCAGATAACCATCCAATCACGTGACTTTGGGTGATATATAACCTGGCGATATCCAAGTCTTCTGACAATACATAAACTTACTCATACCCATCTGGTACATCTCCAAATATTTTAAAATCCAAATTTCTTGGTCAAGTGAAATAGTGCTTGAATTCATTAAATATATTTAGACGTTTCTATCATACAAAGTTAAATGTACAACTAAATTAGTAAAAAGTGCTCACTGTGGTCTTATAGGAACAATACTCTGACAGAAATGTTTATGAATGTACTTTACTAATATTGCTTTTTAAATTTAAATCTAAAATTTCCCCTTCTATTTTATAACCAGTTTTGTGACTTTTTGGAAAGAAATCTATGCTTTCTTAATTCTTATACTTTTTTTCTCCTTATTTCTTAGCTTAAATTCAGTACAAGTTTTATTGGTATCTCAGGCTTCATGCGTACTCTTACTCCTAAGCGCCAACAGTTCTTCAGAGGCCTAAAATCCAGCATGGAAATTACCATATTAAATTAGTTCTACAAAAAACATTAAAGACGTTTTTCCTAAAATATACAGAACATGTCATGCCAAATATATCCTTTATACAATAAACTGGTAAAACTGGCAAATTGCACATATAGTTTATATTCCTAAAATAGAATAACTTACATATTAAAACGTACCTTTATGTTACCACAACTGACATTATAAGCATCACGAATGGCAATATTCAATACAAAAATCACAAAATCCACTAACCTTAAATGCTGCATATGATAGCATACAACTCTCTTCTCCCTATGACCTATTCAAACCACAGACAGCAAATTTTTAAGCTACTCTAGCATTTATACCCTAACTAGAAATTTATACGAAACACAATTTTATGTTCAAATATGGAAATAAGCAACATAATTCCAAAACCCAAAAACATTCCAGCATTCTGTAATAAGAAATATCCCCAGCGGCTACATCCATGGTCACAAGCATCATTGTGCAGCATCTCAGGTACCTTAGAGAAGAAAAAAATAGAGCAACCTTTAAGGTTTCAGAACTACAGATTAGTTTTTATAAGAATTTGAAGGACAGTATATTAGCTTTATATGTAGGCTGGATATACTGAGTCAATTCATTAAAACATGACCACATATATACTGATTCCAGCTAATAATGTCACACAGCATTTTCTAGCAGTTTAATTCACAACGAATATTTACAACATGCTCAGCAAGTCA
Source organism: Pteropus medius (assembly GCF_902729225.1). Lineage (NCBI taxonomy): Eukaryota > Metazoa > Chordata > Mammalia > Chiroptera > Pteropodidae > Pteropus > Pteropus medius. Next base: position 28,787,477 of record NW_024340849.1, on the reverse strand, counting down.
AATTTATATTGGTCCAGTTTGCTCCACTGTAAAATGGAGAGCTGTATTAACTTGCTTTAGTTACTGCCTGTACCTTAACTGAATATAACATGTGGCTTACCTGAGTTTACATATATGGAAATTTTACGCAATATAAAATTTTAGCAACAAGATCGGTGGGCTTGTTATGTGGACTCTGATGATAGATATGACTCCTTTGTCCATTACTAAGGAACTTTTAAGCATTCTGGAGTACACACAGCATGTCAACAATATGTGGCTTGTGCTAGGTTTCGTACAACTCTATACACAATTCAAAGCATGATTACTAAGATTCTATTCTTGAAATGACATATCAGAAGGGAGCAGATATTTCTCTGTATCCTCGTGCACATTAGGCAGGAAAAAGATGTGCTTGTGATCAACAATCCAAAAAAATCAACTCTAAGGGACCTATATTTGATATGCTATCTTTTTGAGCATAGAATGACTTAACACTACTGCTTTAATCTAAAGCCTTTTTAAAAATAAGGTTTCACTAAACATTTTCTCTATTTTATTAGCCAATACCTTAATTCGACTTATGAAAAACTTACCATATCAACCAGAGCGACATACATGAATAAGCCAGCAGTAAGTGCAAATATCCACATAGAAACATTTTCAGCATAATGACCAATGAAAATTCCTGTTGCCATTCCAAGATATGCCAGCATGGCTGACAAAGCATTATAAAGGACAGCCTGTTTAACAGTCATGCCAGCCTTTAGTAAAACAGCAAAGTCACCTTTAACAGAAAACAGAAAGAGGATAAAGTAATTGAAAAATCATTTTTAAGACACATACTCAAGAAACTTTCCAGATTTAAGAAATTCTCCAATTTTTTTGAGAAAGAAAATAATAATGAATTACCCAGGGCTAACAGTTCTAATTAATGGAAGAAGATTCCTTTGATGTAATTCATATTGTGTATATGAAGATAATGATCACTGATGTCTCCAGTATGCTGGTATAAGAAGATATTTAGTAGGGGAAGAGGATGAGAAAGAGGGCCCAGGTACCTCTTTGGCAACCCCACACAGGCAACTGTGTAATTCTACTTATAGGGTCAGATTCTGGCATAAAAGTTACGAGGAAGCTTGCTGGAACTACCATTAACAAAGGCTAGTGACACTAGGATAATTCAGCCATTTGGAAAATACCATTTGTATGGTTCTCTTACCTAATTCATGAGGCAACTCATGACAAAAAACAGCAACAGAAGTACTCAGACCACTTGATAAACCTTCAGTAAAAGCAGCACCTGTGTAAAAATCAATCAGAAAAAGATTGGCTACATTACTTTGTGGGTGTGTTTTTAAAAAATCTTACCAGCACACAAAATGAAATAAAAGAAATAAACTATATTTTGGTGTGAATAAACGGAACTTTCCCAACTGCACCCTGTATCTATTTTGTAAGTAATCTTAGATTACATTTGATTAGGTTTAAATTTCCCAATGGAGCACAAGCTGGTATAACTGATGATTCTACTGCGCCATGAAGTGATTAGATGATCTTACTCAAACCTGAGAAGCAATTGCTACTGCATTAAACACTTACTTAAAAATATAAACTGATTAAAAAGGTTTAGAAAAAAACTCAGCAGTCAAGAGTACAACTGTTTCACTGACCTCAGAGGAATTCACTATATAGACTTGTTTATTCTTTCATGTTAGTAAGGAGCGACTAAACTCCTCTCCTTTTAAAAGTTAACATACTATACAACTGATCAATTATAAACCATGACTGAGCATTTGCATATTTTCCTTTGTTGCTTATGCTGTAGACAGTACATAGAGGAGGAAGAGCACCAGGCTCCCAGAGAGTCAAGGCTTGGGCTCATCTCAGCCAGCTTCAAAACAAGTCTTCTTGGGCAAGTGGTTCATCTTGCCAGGGCACAACTGCCTTATCTGTAATTATTCATATGGTTCCTTTCAGCACTAAGTTACTAAAATTTGTAGTAGTCTATTGTCTCCTAATTGCGGTATAACAATTTAATAGCAAAAATTCCACAGTTCTAAGACTGAAAAAAATAACGTAGATGATAGACTCTTTTCATCCCTCTGGCGACCAAATCAAAGTTGTGACGAAAACAAGGAGCAAGCAGCAAAGAAAAATCGTCTTGGATCTAGATGAACAAGCCATACAACTATGGAGAAATTCAAGAAAGCACCCTGCAATGGCTGAAGGTAGGACTGGGCGAGGATGCGGGGCTGCCCAGTCCCGAGCGGCTGAGACGGAGGCTGCGGCAGCAGCAGACGCCTCTTAAAGGAGCCGCGTCTGTGAAAGGATTTTCGCGGTGACGGACGTGCTCACTCTGAGCACTAGTGCCTATTTGGCTGCACAGAGCGGGTACCAGGGACTCACAGGGACACTGTTGGAGTGAGAGCCAAGGCAAGACTCGCTCTGTACAGAAATGCCAGCGGTACTGTTCTGGTGAGCCCTCCCCCATCCCAGTGCGTGGACACAGCACCACCATAGCCAAGACGTCATGAAACTAGATAACAGGTCACTCTACCCAGAGGATTCCCTGAAACTCCGCCTACCCCAACTCATGGGCCCACCCAAGCCATATCCAGATATATCTTCAGCGAATCAGGAGCTCCTTGCTGAGCAGCACCTACACTCACACTGGAGGCAGCTGGCCTCAGTTTCTGGCATGGCCTTTTGAGGCAACTATAAGCTCAGCATCTGTGGATTGTTTGCTGAATCTTAACAGGTGGTCCCAGAGGGGTAGAGGCTTGGGCTAAGTTTGGCCTGCGACTGAACCCCTCTCAGGACTGTGCCACTGGACAGGCACCTACTTCACAAATCCACAAAATAAGACCGGGAGACTTAGCAGCTTTGCTTAGTATATAGAAACAGACACAGAAAGGCAGCCAAAATGGGAAGACAAAGAATCGGAAACCATATGAGAGAACAGAACAGAGATCCAGATATAATGGAGTCAAGTAATCTAACAGATGCAGAGTTCAAAACACTGGTTATAATGATGCTCAATGAACTTTTGGGAACTGTAGAGAACTCCAACAAAGAGATTAAAAAAAAAAAAACATAAAAATGGAAATTACAAAAGGGAACCAGTCTGAAATGGAGAACACATTATCTGAGATGAGAAGTATATTAAATAGAATAAACAAAGGAATAAACAGAGTGAATAAAGAAAAGGATCAAATGCCCTTCCTAGAGGACGGGGAAGCCAAGGGCACACAATCAGAATGGCAAGAAATAAGATGCCAAGGCTATCAAAATAATTTAAGGAGCATATGGGATACTATTAAGGGTCCAAATATCTGTCTGGCGTACCTGAAGAAAATCAAGATGTTGAACAGCTATTTGAAGAAATAATGATGGAAAACTTCCTTAACCTGATGATGGAAATGGACATAAAACCCCAAGAACCTCAGAGAATTCCAAAAATCAGGAATTCAAAGAGGACCACACCAAGACATATCATAATTAAAATGCCAAAGGTTAAATGCAAAGAAAGAATATTAAAAGCAAGAGAAAAACAAATAATTATTTATAAGGGAATACCCATAAGCCTGGCAGCTGATTCCTCAGAAGAAACTATGCAGGACAGAAGGGCTTGGCAAAAAATATTTGACAGGATGAAGACCCAGGATCTACAACCAAGGATACTTTATCCAGCAAAGCTATCGTTTAGAGTTTAAGGACAGATAAAGAGCTTCCCAGACAAAAATAAGCTAGAGGAATTTTATTACCACCAAGCCGGTATTACAAGAAATGTTGGAAGGACTTCTTTAAGAAGAAAAAACATGTATCAAAAACAGGAATAAAGAATGGTAACAACTACATTCCTATCAATAAGTACCTTAAATGGAAAAAAATTAAGTGCTCCAACTAAAAGATAGAGTGGTTGAAAGGATGAGAAAACAAGACTCCTACATATGAAAAGAAAGGGGATGGAAAAAGATATTGCTTTGATGGACCTAGAAAGTATTTAAGTCAGACAGAGAAAGATAAACACTATATTTCACTTATATGCAGAATCAAAGGAATAAAAAGAAAAAACTAATCAAAAATAGACTCACAAATATAGTGGATAATTTAGTGATGGAGAGGGGAGATTCGGGGGGCTGAGAATGTGAAGGGTTAAAGTACAAATTAATAGCTGATGGATGGTCACAGGGATGGGGAGCACAGCACAGGGAATGCAGTCAGCATTAATACATTGGCTAGGTGGAGGGTTGGGAGAGGAAGGGAGCAATTGGGGGGATCGTTTTACGAACTATTTAGATGTCTAACCAATGTACTATATACTTGAAACTAATTATAATAAATTAAAAATACCTCTACAGTTACTCTTTGGACAGAGATTGGTAATTGAACTCATCAGATATACAGAGTCCTTTACACCATGAAAGAAAAGGTGGTAGAAAAGGTTTTTACACCTTAATATTGTTTATATTACAGATAAGCGAACTTAAATGTATAGGGGAAAAAAGAACTCACACATGCTCCAAGCACATTAGAGCCTGACCTTAAGACCCTGCCAACTAAAACAACTTTAGCAGTCACAACTTAGGTAATAGGCTGGGAATAGCTCCTAGCATTTATCTAACAACATTTACCAAGTATTTCATTGTCAAAGTAGCCAAAAAATAACATTTTGACAATCTTAGAAATTAATAGCCTTATCAAAACCAACCTATCCTTTGTTTAAATTGGACTAGTAGTTTGATGTGACATTTTCAGACTCAATCAATAAAGGGAAAATATGTCAATGTATACCAATTGCTAGGCCATCGCTGAAATTGTGCAGGCCGTCACCCATTATCACCATCCACGCTAATGTGGCGATGCCGGCATCTTTTAGCTCCTCCCGAGAGTAGCGCTGACTGTGACTATGGGGGTGGTGGTTTTGGTGGTGATGGTGATGGAGAATATGATGGTAGTCATGATGGTGGTGAATGAGATCGTCTGACTGGCCAAGTGTATCATGGAAATGAGAATGGCATTTATTCTTGCACCCTCTGGGTACATATTCATTATAGACTTCTTGTGGATGAGCGTGAGCTATCATGACCTCTTCTTCTTCCAAGATTGCTGGCTGTTGAGAATCAAAGTGGGAGGGCTCTTGTGAGTCTGCTCGTAAATAACCTTCAGATCCTAGGTATAAACAAAAAAGGACATTGGGACAAATTCAGAAAGCTTTGTTAACATGCTTAAAAACATTTCAAACATTCCCACTGACAATAAAGCATGGCAACTCTTTCACATATACCTGCAGAATCATCAGAATATTGTTGATGAAAAACATCAATAGGTTTTAATGAATTTTAGAAATTGAATGGTCTCACATATTAAGAACGGTTTTTAAGCATTAACCTTCAATAACTACCTTCTGGAATCTTTAATTTCTTCTGCCTCCCTATATTTTTAAAGATGACTTTTTTCTTGATTATAAAAGCACACACTTATTTTAGAAAAATATTTAAGAAACATATTGAAATTGGAAATAAAAACCACGCATAATCTTCTTGTCTGACTTCCTTTTTGAGGGCGAAATTCAATGAAAAACAGAAGAATCTGAAATACCATCATCAACAAGAATCATTTATTATCTATTTGTACAAAGAAAAGTAAATTGCAACGATAAGGTTGTTTTTCTATTTTGTACACTGGTATCACTTTTCCCAGAAGCATTTCTGACACTGGTCCAATTCTAGAGCAGCTATTTCTTCTCATCATTATATATTCACTGGAGCCCATTAAAAAGGTTGAAGAGAACAGATGCAGGAAGACGAATAAGGACATTTTACTTGCTCTTTAGAGAAAAACAGTACGTTGGAAAACAAAGGTAGACAGGAAACCTTACAAATAAGCAGTAGCAACAATGAATTTTTTTCCCTCAGTGTATCAGCATTAATTTCCTGATTTCGATAACTGAACTGTAGTTATATAAGAAAATGTCCTTTTTCTTAGGAAATATACACTTAAGTATTTAGCGGTAAAGAAGCATCATGTCTGCAATTTTTTTTCGAATGCTTTAGGAAAAAAATGTGCATACGTGTCCGGGGAAGAAAAGGGTGGGAAGGAGAATGATAAATGCAAGTAGGATAATTGGAGAATACAGGAAAAGGACACAGAATCTGAATTTACCTCAAATTAAAAAATTATAGGAAAAAGATGTAAATACATATAGAAACAACCAACTCAGTGGCAATTTAAAATAAAGTATGAGATTAAAAAACAGAAAAGGACATAGGCTCAATCTTTTCCAGATAGTCCAAACTCTGCAGAATGCAGAGTAATGAACTCCCTCCAGCCCTCAGATTCTCAAGGACTTACGATCATCTGAGCCTACTTTCTCTTCATTTGTTGAAAGTTGAGATTCATACTTGGACAACTGCTTCTTAATCTCCACGTCATCATCATTTTCAGGTTTTTTCTGATTCTAAAATAGCAAGGGAAAGCAATATTTTTAAAGAGTTGATTTGCTTATGTGTATAGCTTTAAATAAAGTTAAGCAAAAGATACAGAAAGACAGCAGAGAAAAAGACCCCTATTGGAAAAAAATGCCACCTATGAGCAGGGCCTGTACTTAACTTGCACAGGACCTAGTAGTGTCTCCTGGGCATAGCAACTATTCAGAAAGGTAAAGAATCAATGCCTCAGGAATACGAAATGTAAAAAGGTCACACTCATCTTTCTGAATGTCCCCTAGGTCATCCAAGTGTGGTCTTACATAAGCAACACAGCATGCCTTGGGATGCTAAGAAATACACAATCTCAGGCCACACCTAGACCTAATGAATAAAAATGGGGATTTTAACTAGATCACCAAGTGACTCAAACACACATTAAAATTGAGCTCTGCCTCAAGTTGTCAATTTAGAACCAGCTACAGGCATTTTCTTCAGGCATTTAGTGACCTGCTAACCAACTGTTTTGTTTTCTCCATCTTTCTTTTGGACGCTGAAATCCCGGACTTCCACTTTTTATATCCTAAAACTATACTGTGACAATGATACGTATTTGTTATTAAAAGTAAAATACTTTTCCTATAATAAAACATCATTAACAAATAAAAAGCTTATCTGATTTAAGCAAGCCCTGTCCATTGTTTTTAAGCATCTAGGTTAACACACCTTTAAAATGACTTTTTCAGACCCCAGGGATGGGAACCCAAAGGAAAACTCCCTCAAGAGAGCACATAATTTTGTTAACTATCTGGTAATGCGATCATAGAGATTTTCCTGCCTCACTTTCTCACATGTAATCTTCCTTATGGTCCCTCCTTAATTCCAAATGAAAAAAAAGAAAACCACAAACTGTCATTCTGGGAAGCATTTTCCTTAGTCTGTTGAGATTCAGCTTCTGGGCATGTCCTGTTTGGCTCAAATAAATTCTAATGAGCGCTTATAAAAATTTTCTACAGCTTTGGATATTCTTGTGTCGACAGGTTACAAAAAGTTTTAAAGGCAAACGCACAAATCTTTGTATCTACCCCTAACATAATGCCTCAAAGTATTTGAATATTTGTGAATATAAATGAATTCAGTATACTTTAAATCACTTTAGTTGATGCTTTATTTCTTGTTGGGCAACAATTCTAGAACTTAGATTTTAATAAATTGTTTCATTATGCAAGTATTAGGGCTTATAATGTTCCCTATGCTAATTGCTGGCAATACAATGTAACACAAAGGAGGGGCCACATACTAAACCTGACAAGCTCAGGGGAGGCCTGCATGGTGGGCCTTACAAACTGGGACTGAAAGTAACCACATAGGATAGTTTAAACATAAAAATTCCTAACTAAAAGCAGGTCATGGCAGTAGTCCCATCCTAGGTCTGTAGCTTCCTTGACAAAAGATCTATCTTTGCTGTAAGTGAACCTGTTAAGTCTTTTTGCATTTATTGTTTTTTTTTGCATCTAAGATAACATACCTTTGAAATGTCAGAGTAATCTCCTTTAAAACATACCTTTGAAATGTCAAGAGTAATTTCCTTTTCCAGACCCCCAGGGCACACCCATTGCACCAGAGCGGGAGACCACAGAACCTCTCCTCTCCCTCACTGTTACTGTCTGAATATTATCTCTGTGTGCTATAAATGTTAATTATTAACTACCTTGGACCCACCAATGTAAAAGAAATATGTGTCTCTCCGTTTTACTTTATATCCAATTCCAGAGATTTCTCCATTTTGATTTTCCTCGCCCCTTAATTTACCCCAATAGATTTCACGTAACGCTCCCTACTCTGCTCCTTTGATTCTAATGTGTAAAATAAGCTGCAAAACTGACATTCTCCAGGGCACTTTCTCAATTCATTGAGATTTTGCTTCCTGGCAAATGTTGTCAGTTTGGCTCAAAAAAACTCATAAAATTTCTCTACAGATTTGGACATTTATGTCGACAAAAGGGTCTCTGTTCTCATAGAATTTATCACTCACCAATGGGAGGGAGGCTTTATACAGATAATGATTATACAATTTTTTGACTGCAATTTTTGATACATTTACAAAGCAAAAACGCAAGAGTGCTATGAGAGTGTATAACAGTAAGACCTAACTAAACCCCAGGACAGGCTTTCTTGAGAAAGTAATATTTATACCAAGAATCAAGATGAGTAGGGGTTTACCAGGGAAGAGCAGGGTAGGCAGTATTCCAGGCAGAAAGAACAGCATGTGCGAGTAGGAGGGTCCTAAAGCAGGAAGGGGCCAGCCATGATCTGAACGGAAAGGAGGACAAGGTGGTTGGGGCCCAGTAGGTCAAGGTCAAGGTGGCTAGAGATAAAGCTGGGCTGCTGGAGATCAGACAATGCAAAACTGTTAAGAGTTGTGGATTTTGTTATAAAAGTAATGAGAAATCACTAAAGGAAGGATTTTAAGTAGTGGAGTCCAACCGTATCAGATTTTCATTTAAACAAATTGCTCTGCCTGCTCTGCTCTGGACTGGGAGAAGACAAAATATAATAAATAGGATTTCTTCTTTTTGAGAGAACAAAATGAGATTAAAAACTGTTATGTAAAATTAAGATCTGGATGCCCTTGAAAAAAGATACCTGATGTATTCTAAAACTCCTGTGAAAAGTCTTCATCTAGAAATTATGCTTACTTGCTATTTAGTGTTTCTTATATATTCAACAAATATTTTGTAGCCATTGCTTATGTGCCAGTCACTAAGCTAGGCATTGGAGATATAGCAATAAACAAGACAAAGAGGTCCTGGCTCTCAAGTCCTTACATTCCAGTAAAAGCTATTTTAGTTAAGAATAGAGATCATCAAACTTCTTTGAATATAATCCACAGTAATATATGTAATCTATACATAGTAAGATATGTAATATACTAGAATATTACTGTTGCATTTAAAACACTGGTCATGACACAAGACTGATTTCACAACTAATGAGTTATAATCCAGAGTTTGAATAATACCGTTCTGTATTAAATAGAGCCTACCTCTCAGAGTCCCATGCTAAAGAGTGCTAGATTAAAGAAAAGTCATCTTTAAGAAAAATTTGAAAACCAAATTGAAATGATGATGTTAAATAAATTGTAGCATTTGAAACACAAAAATGATAAGACAACCAACCTCCAACTCTCCCACCAAAAAAGCTAAAAATAACTTTTTTAACGTAAAAATAATTTCAGAGAACATAAAGTAGGATAATTCCTCAAACCAGTCCAAGTGAAGCAATGGGGACAAAAGGAACATGGAAGATGACTTCCTGGATTAATAATGACTAAGCCATTCTTATTTCACTTCTTTCCTCTAAATTTAGATCCAGTAAGGAGAAGGTTCGAAATATGCAATTTCAGATTTTAGTGAATGAAAACACACGAGGACAAATAAATATTCATAGGATGGAGCAGGAGGCTATTCTCCTGTTCACACATGCACTG